>NW_027069689.1:845654-880118 GCF_002906115.3 Quercus suber | reverse complement strand
ATAAATGCGGCCAGAAAAGCTGTTGCAATGCATTGAATACGGTGGCAGCAGCCTTTCCCTCAGATATTTCCTCATCCTTATCGTTCCTGAATATGCTTTGAGCTTATCTTGATCAGGTGGAGTCCTCGGACAGTCAATCAGGCTTTTCCCCTACTCAATTAGTCTCCGATATCACATCAAAGTAAAACATCTTCCTCGGACAGGTGATGTCCTCCTCGGACTGGAGATATCTTCCTCGGACAGCGATGATTCTCTACCAGGAGGATTCCACTCCACTCTGAGCCTTGCATTCTCCGCATCCTTCTCTTCGGATGTGAAACAGTCCTCTCCTGGGTATTCGGCCCATTAACTTGGGCCTGACCCCCTTATCCCCCACACAAACCTTTATACTTTTAAAAGGAACAAATTTTATCTATCCCTTTGTCCAATTTTTGTTTAGTTTTTTGGTCCCTTAGATTTAAGGTTGATTCAAATTTTGATCCCTTAAATATAAGAGTGATGCAATTTTGATCTTTTAAATATGAGATGCTTCAACGTTTCGTTAGTAGCACTTGCATAAATAGAAAAGTAGATAAGAGAACTAAATTATTACATTTTAACAATTGAGGGACCAAAACAAAAAAAAAAAAATTTCTAAATTCTAAAATCAAAATCAAACAAATGTCATATTTGAGATATAAAATTTGCAATTTATCCTTACCATTGAATAAAAAGCGCTAAAATTATATTAAATCAACTCTTATAAAAAAGGGTAAAGGTTAGTTCCAGTGCACTAAAGCCAACATAATGCGAACAAGTGGCAAAAATTGGACACAAATTTGTATCGTGTCAGCTCAAGTGCGTTGGAGCTAACCCGTGTCCCATATAAGACATAAACTTACATTTTTCTTTTGAAAAGAACAATATATCTATCATATCCAATCAAGTTTCGCCAATGAGGAAAAATGGGTCCATCCATATCTTGAATGAGGATAAGCAGCCTTGCCATCACATTTGAAAACTACGGCATCCACTATACATACATGACAGTAACAGCAAAGGAGTTTTGCGTAGATAATATAAGAGGTTAATAAGAATATATGCTGGCCATGAATAGGACGTCTCTCTCTCTCTCTCTCTCATATATATGGATTGTGTTAACGGCACCTTAGATACATACATATATATATGGATTGTTTTAATGGTACCATAAGATGCTGTTAACAACATCTTTTTGTTCGTTTTTACTGTTTTATGTCCTTTTTTGCAACTTTATAGGTTGTGAGGTCAGCTACATGTAAAGAGAAGAAAAAAAAAACTGTGAAATCAGTTTTATATATATATATATATATATTTTTTTTTTCAATTTTTTTATTAAATGAGATCCGCATTAGTCCAACCTTAATAAACCCAGTATGATACTTGTTAAGCATGTCACGTTACGCGTTCTTTAGCTGGCAAACAAGCAAAGTCCCATAAGCTAGGACAGTAGTATGCAGTCCCACACTTCCACTTCATTACGGTTTGCTTCTAAAGCAAGAATTTTAAATGTGTCTCTTTTTATATTTAATTAGAAATTTTGATATGGAATTATTAATTAACCGTTTCTAATTTTTTTTGCTAAAAAATATCATATATATTAATAATATGGTTAATTCAATCAATCTAAAGTGTAAAGTAACAATTTGTCAAGTTTAATGGGTTTTACTGACGCATATATTTAGGACATACATTAGTTAATGACATACATTAGTTAACCATTTTAGTAAACTTTATATGGAAACATGAAAATAGACACACACCACAAGCAAAAGATTTTGATTCTTTTTCCCTCCTAGTTCCGTTTTGGCGTCTTCTATGTGCCATTGATTGATTTACTTCTGAATTCTTAGGTTGGCGAAAAATTTTCGAGGATATTGAACCAGCAAAATGCATGAACCTAATCATTTTGACCATTCCATAAATAATGAATGTTACCGAAAAAAATGTGCTTCGAAGTTTTGGAGGAAAGATCGTAGAGCATATTTTACCGGAACCTCAGTACTTTTTTTTTTTTTTTGTGTGGGAAAAGTATACCCTTTATACTTAACACAAAGATCACATGCATTACACACACATGAGGATAAGTCTTATCAACACCTAAGTTTCCAACTGGAGAAAAAATTCCATTAAGAGGATCACCAAAAGAGTTGAGCTGCCCTTTCTCATTCTCATTCATGCATGCCAATACTAACCCATTCCTTCATTGAATGGGCTATAATGCACTTTTCATTGAGTGGTCAGTATTCTTTCAAAAAAATGCAAAGTGAATTTAGATTTTAGACTCACAAAAAGCTCAAGGAGAGAAGGGTATATCCACAAAGGATGGGGCAAGAGCAATCTTTCTTTGTCTTCTCATAAGTTTGATTTTAATCACCAAAGAGCTTTTGTCTTATCAATTAAGCATAAGCATTGAGGTTTTTTCATTGCTCATCTTTTTCCTTTAGAGACTCATGATACATTTCACTTCCTATTACATTGAGATAGTCAAGACAGCAAAGGACTTGGGCAATTTGAAAAGAGTGATCTATACAAGTTTTATTACATAAACTTTATAAGTTGACGTTTCTGAATTTTTAAAGATAAAATTTTAAAAAAATGCTGAAATTTATTTATTATCAATATATATATATATATATATAAAGTAGAGACCTCATATAGGAGAGTATGAAATCCTGCAAAGTAGCATATTCCTTGAGACTCTCTCATTTAAGCTTCCACATCATCAAAGTTTGCATTTATATCAAATTTTTAGTTCATTGAATGTGTTAATGAAGTAAACACACATATTGATTATCTATAGATGTGCACTAATTATATACACACACATATACAATGTGTGTGTGTGTGTGCGCACGCATGCATTTTAAATATNCTAAAGACTATGTCCCCACAAAATTTGGACATATTATTATCACTTGCTTGCTTGCTATTTTTTCTGAAGCAAGTGATGTCGACCCAATTTTTTATAGGACCAAAATCTCCTAATTCGACGGAGTCCAAAACCTCGAAACTGAAAACTCAGTCAATAAATATATTTTTAATTAAACATGCTTTATTAATGAATATCAAGTCATAAATATAAGGTAACATTCAAATTCAAATTCAAATGAAATCTAATCTAATCTAAGATTTATTCAGAGATTAACCAAACAATTTATCCTATCCTTATCTATTATTCAACTCCCAAAAGCAAAAATACAATCTTGAAATGATAAATTTAAATAAAATAAAGGTATGTAACACAAGTCTGAAAACTTTTGCTTCTAAAGCAAGAATTTTAAATGTGTCTCTTTTTATATTTAATTAGAAATTTTGATATGGAATTATTAATTAACCGTTTCTAATTTTTTTTGCTAAAAAATATCATATATATTAATAATATGGTTAATTCAATCAATCTAAAGTGTAAAGTAACAATTTGTCAAGTTTAATGGGTTTTACTGACGCATATATTTAGGACATCATTAGTTAATGACATACATTAGTTAACCATTTTAGTAAACTTTATATGGAAACATGAAAATAGACACACACCACAAGCAAAAGATTTTGATTCTTTTTCCTCCTAGTTCCTTTTGGCGTCTTCTATGTGCCATTGATTGATTTACTTCTGAATTCTTAGGTTGGCGAAAAATTTTCGAGGATATTGAACCAGCAAAATGCATGAACCTAATCATTTTGACCATTCCATAAATAATGAATGTTACCGAAAAAAATGTGCTTCGAAGTTTTGGAGGAAAGATCGTAGAGCATATTTTACCGGAACCTCAGTACTTTTTTTTTTTTTTTGTGTGGGAAAAGTATACCCTTTATACTTAACACAAAGATCACATGCATTACACACACATGAGGATAAGTCTTATCAACACCTAAGTTTCCAACTGGAGAAAAAATTCCATTAAGAGGATCACCAAAAGAGTTGAGCTGCCCTTTCTCATTCTCATTCATGCATGCCAATACTAACCCATTCCTTCATTGAATGGGCTATAATGCACTTTTCATTGAGTGGTCAGTATTCTTTCAAAAAAATGCAAAGTGAATTTAGATTTTAGACTCACAAAAAGCTCAAGGAGAGAAGGGTATATCCACAAAGGATGGGGCAAGAGAATCTTTCTTTGTCTTCTCATAAGTTTGATTTTAATCACCAAAGAGCTTTTGTCTTATCAATTAAGCAAAGCATTGAGGTTTATTTATATGTGCGCACGCATGCATTTTAAATATATATATATATATTTTTTAAATATTTTTTATAAAAAAGCAAAAATCTCATGTGGGAGATTAAGCAATTCTGCCATGTGGTATTTTGTTAAAGTAATTTTTCATTTAACTTTCCACCTCACCTTCTTTACATATTTTGGATTATAATAAAATTCAATTAGTTGGATATTAATATTTCTATTAAGTGTTTATCCTACCATTATCATACTTCAATAACATAAACGTAACATCATAAATTTTCTATGATATTTCGATAAGCCAAATAAAAATTAACATGATATTGCAAAAAATTTATACTAAATCCAATGCATTGATGAAACAAAAACTATGAATAAACAAACAATCAACTTATTAGTTACACCATGTAATAACTAACTTCTAATTTATATGACATTTACTCTATAGTCTAAATTCTCCATCCCCTTAATTTTGTATTACAGTATTAATTAAACAACAGCCTCTTTTTCATATTATTGATTTATAGCAACACTATTTCATGATAATACTTTAAAATATTTTGAATATACTATATATATAATCTTTTCACATAACAGTTTATAGCATTATTTGTGCATTGCGCAAGCCCATTGCTAGTTGTTATTAATGTAGTGGCACAAATCATATTCATTGCTACATCATATAGGTGTTTATAAAGAAATTGGAAATAGATTTTGAATTTTCCATTTGCAAACCTGCTCCAGATAGTTTTTCAATCTTTAAGAATATAAAAGTTGAGTATGGGTTAAAGTTTCACCACAATAATGTTCGTTTTCGTGTACCATGAATCCATGACACATCACTTCATCATTGTCTTTTGACTGATCAAGTCCCCATGCAAGCTCTATCTTGGACTATAGTCACAATAATGGTTATTTTCAAACTAATCCAAAGACAATGCTTCTTCGGTTTTGGAGTGAAAGAAACATCAAGCCGCATCAGTTCGATGCATAAGTCAAGCCAGATTAGTTGAGCGACATTGCTCTTCTGTACTTTCGGTAATTAACAAATGGTTCAGAATTTCTTTGCCATATCGATACGTATATGCCCCAATTGGCTAATCCCTCTAAATTTTCTTTCATGGCCAGATGACTTGGAGGTTATCATTTTTCCTAACAAACAACCGAAAGAGTTGTACCACTTTTCTAGAGCCAATCATGACAACAATTAAGAATTTATAAAGATGGTTCATAGAAACTAGTACTGCTTATAGTCTATTCCAAGCACTCTACCTTACATATTATATTACGTTATTGAATCATATGCCTCAAAGAGTTGAATTTCTACTGCCTGTTGTGTTATGTTTTACGGACCATGCAGCTTTTCCAGCGCCTACCTTAATTTCATGGGACTCAATATATTTAAGACTCTTTGAAAGTATAGTGTGGTAGGCAAGTGATGACTTGTGATGCTTCTCAGTTATAAACTAATTAATAATAGGAGCACGTGTACATTTGCATTCAAATCGTTGTGAACACTTTAAACAACCGAAAGAGTTGTACCACTTTTCTAGAGCCAATCATGACAACAATTAAGAATTTATAAAGATGGTTCATAGAAACTAGTACTGCTTATAGTCTATTCCAAGCACTCTACCTTACATATTATATTACGTTATTGAATCATATGCCTCAAAGAGTTGAATTTCTACTGCCTGTTGTGTTATGTTTTACGGACCATGCAGCTTTTCCAGCGCCTACCTTAATTTCATGGGACTCAATATATTTAAGACTCTTTGAAAGTATAGTGTGGTAGGCAAGTGATGACTTGTGATGCTTCTCAGTTATAAACTAATTAATAATAGGAGCACGTGTACATTTGCATTCAAATCGTTGTGAACACTTGGAGACTATATGGAAAATGACTGCCTGAATATAATATACTTGGATGGAGATGGTAAGGAACTTTAATGGAGAAAGGGTTCATGAACATAAGAAAGAATCTCTATAGTCTTGAAATTTTTTTATGTACTATCCCTTTTATTTAAGGGAAAAGAGTAAAGAAGTTCCTCGTGGCCTATACATAATTATAGCAGCCCCTTAGTCGGTTAGTCCCACTAACTTTAAGGTATTATCAAGTTTGAGTGGTAAACAAATTGAGCCAAATCGAGTATTAAAAGTTCAAATTTGTTCTTTTAAATTTATTTAAGCAGGAGTCTAACTCAAGTTCATTGTCAAACTAGATTACATAGCAAATTCATTTTTTTGTCAAACAAGTTCAGGTACATGTTCACTAGTTGCTTGATTAACCTATTATTTTCCTATATATTAGTAAACATTGCGACTAAAAAATTTATACCTCACAAACATATGTTAATAATTAATAACTAAAACTTAATTGAAATAATATTATTTGAGTCAATTAGATAGAATGATCATTATTTATAAACTTACAAAAATTATATTCATCAATTTTGTATGGTCAAAATTGTTTATATTTTACTGCAAAATTGATTATTTATACTATTAATAAATAGTAAGTAATAGTTTAATAACTTATGAAATTATTTATAAATTTACATAATTCAACCTCAACTTTATATGAGTGTATTTTAAACACATAATGTTATATAGTACTTTAATCAAGTCACATACTAATGAACTAATTCACGCGTACATTATTATGTTTAAACTTAGTTTGTTTAAGCTTGGCTCATTTATTAAATAAACAAACATAAAAAAATAATAATAATAATAAAAATAATAATAATAACTTTTTTTGTCATGAGCTCTTCATTTATAATTTGGTTTATTTACAACCATACATGGCTACATCAAACAATAATAACGTACGACAATAATGTCAAACCAAACTTGCCACCATCAGGGTTTGAGCCTGTAGTTACCAATTTATCTACCCCTCACCAAACTCTATTTAGAAGATCTTTTTATATATGTTGTACTTCTGCTGTGGAAAAGTCATTGAATGTACAATTCCATGTATTTTATAAATTTTTTCCAGAAGCGCATGCTTCACGCCTTCCCTATCCATTTGGGTTAGTTTCATTTTCATAGTTTCGTAAGGAACTTTAAATGGAGAAAGAGTTGAAGTACATAAGAATCTCTGTTGGATATTTTTATAAAAAATATTATATTTATTTTAATACTCATTTATGTGTATCAATTATCTCTTAATATTAGATACGTTGATTGCTAAATTTTGAAATTCAAATATAATTCAAAATTTGAATAGCTTTTGTCAATGGTTTTAATCAGAAAATTTATGAACGTTAACGTGATATTAATACCATAATTACTAGCATATTTGGTTTTATTACAAATATATACTTTCCATTCTAAACATTTTGTATTCAAACATTCTTATTTGAATAAGACATAATAATGTCATATATGGAAGATTTTCAGCACTTAAATGTATAGCTATTGCTGAATTATTTTATATTACCATATATACACAAGTGTTTACTATTTGGTTTAAGGAAAGTCAAAACAAATGGCAATATTTATGTATATTTTGAAATTGTATTAAACGGATTGGCATTTAATCTTTAGCCACTTTATGGGACATTTAATTTCATAGCATCATGCTCCTTTCTTTTTGTTCTCAACCTACAAAAGTTTGGCAAAGACAACCTCTTGAGTCTTGATATCCGGTCTATATTATATTATATAATATATATATATATATAGTTGGGTTCAAGTTACACATAATGTAACTCTAAGTAATTTATATAATATATATATATATATAGTTGGGTTCAAGTTACACATAATGTAACTCTAAGTAATGTTACACCATCCAATAACTTGTTATAAAATTCATATTTTGAAAATCCTACCATTGAATTACATATTCTAAATATTTTTAACATTCATGTCAATTTTCATGTCAATTGGATGTTATTTACTATTCGAACCATGAACTCATCTTTTATACATTATTTTAAACTACAAAAACTTAAATTTAAACAATTAATTGATGACATGACTATTAATTTTTTATCATCTCGAAATTTTGCAAGCATGAAGAATATACAAGGATAATATAATCTAACGGTGGATTTTTCAAAATTCAAATCCAATTAAAAAATATTGAGTGGTGTAATATTGTTTAGAGTTACACCAAGTGTAACTTGAACCTAACCCATATATATATATATATATATAAAGAAAGCTATTGGTTATATATATTAATTTCAATAACTTTATGACCATTTAATTGATATCAAACCCTTTTGATTCTTTGGCTAAGGACAAGTTATAGGTCCGGCTATATATATATATATATATATGTGTGTGTAAAGAAAAAAAATTAAAAAAAGCACACATATTTTTATTTTTGATTTACAAAGTTGCAAACTTTTCAAAAACAATTTTTTATTGTCCTAAACACTGACCATATATTGATTCGTACTACTCACAAAAATATTTTATCTTTTACAAAATTTTCCGGGAAAAGAAAGTACTATAGAGAGCTTATATCCTACGAGCAGTGTAGGCTCGCAAGGATAATCAGCAAAGGTGGTTGGGCTGTTGTATCCTGGGGATAACGTGCAAAAACTATTTGTCTAACTACATCGGATATACCGTAGACGGCACGATTTGTCTCAAGACAGTGAATTGGTCCACGCCTTATCTCCGCCACCACTTTTTGGTCAAATTAAATTGTGTAATTGCCAAGTAAAATTCAAGTATTATCTCTCCTTTATTTCCAACAATCTCTATAGTCTTGAAAAAAAAAATTATCTACTATACCTTTTATTTAAGGGAAAAGAGTAAAGAAGTTCCTCATGGCCTATACATTTACAAAATTATAGTAGCTCCTTAGTCCCTACTAACTTTCAAGTATTATTAAGTTAAAGATGTAAACAAATTGAGTCAAGCCGAGTATTGAAAGTTTAAATTTGTTCCTTTAAAATTATTCAAACAAGAGTTGAACTCAAGTTCATTGCTAAACTAAATTACATATTCAATTCTTTTTGTTTTTGTCAAACAAGCTCAATCACATGTTCACTAATTGCTTGATTCACCTATTCTTTTCCCATAAGTTAGTAAACATTACGACTAAAAAAATTAGCCCTTCACAAACGTACGTTAATAATTACTAACTAAAACTTAATTGAAATGATATTATTTGAGTTAATTAAATAGAATGATCATTATTTATGAACTAAAAAAAATTATATTTATAGATTTTGTATGGTCAAAAATTCTTTATATATATTTTACTGTAAAATGAATTATTTATACTGTAAGTAATAATTTGATAACTTATAAAATTATTTATTAATATATATAATTCAACCTCAATTCTATATGAGTATATTTTAAACATATAATTTTATATATAGTACTTTAATCGAATCACATACTCACAAACTAATTCACAAGCACATTATTTTATTTAAACTTGGTTTGTTTAAGCTTGACTTATTTATTAAATAAACAAACATAAATAAACTTTTTTTTATCATGGGCTATTCATATATAATTTGGTTTATTTACAAACAATAATCATGGATAAAGCAAACTTGCCACCGGCAGGGTTCAAGCCGGTACTTACCAAGTTACCCCTCACCAAATTCTATTTAGAAGAACTATTTATATATGTTGTACTTCTGTTTTGGAAAAGTCATTGCATGTACAATCCCATGGACTTTAGAAATTTTTTCAAGAAGAGCATGCTTCACTAAAGGTCCTTTTGGGATAGTTTCATTTTCATAGTTTGTCAGTTTCATTTAACTTATTTTACTTAAAGTAAATAAATTGGATAAAAGTATATATCTAGAAATATAAAGTTTTAAAATGCTGGATATAATAACTGAATTTTTTGCTCATCCAAACCTGGGTTAAAAAAAGTACTGGATAATGCTACTATTTGAACCCCTATCAATCATCAAATGTTGGACCAGCAATCACAGAAAAGTGAGAGTTGGAATTTGGAATGTCAAAGTAACATGTGCTTTGACACTTTGACATAAAGGATATAGCGTCGGTCCACTTGAAAAGAATTCATAGGCTTACACTTGGGCTCAAATTTGGTCCAACATAAAAACCATGTGGGGCACAAAGTAGTGTAGGGGTGTGAGTTGTTTTGGACCCTAAAAAAAATATTTGTGAAAGCAACTTTTAGAGCAATGGGTCTTTGTTTATTATCATTAGCAATGGAATAATTATTGACATTCCTCTTGACATTCTTCTAGGATTTAATCATTTGGGTAAGCACTATAAGGCCTCAGACAGAAAGAGCAAGCCCTATAGCCATTAAACTCTTGTGTAAAAGCTGTTCGCTTGATGTCTATTTAGAAATAACTTATTTAGTTTTTTGCTAAAAGTACATTTGTACCTTGAAAAAATTTGAAAAAGTAAGAAAAGCAAGAAAATGTAAACTTTTAAAAAGTTGTACATAAAAACAAAAAACAAAAAACTAAACTTATAAGTTGACCACGTGTGCATCTTTTTCTAAAATCAGTCCGGCCATTTTTTTTAAGCTAAAATTACTATCAACTTTATTGTAACATATTTACTAATTGAACTTAAATGTAATTGATTTGACCGCTACATCAACAATACAATAAATAAAAATTTAATTCTTTTTCTTTTGTATTTTAAAGTTGACTCATTAGTTTATAAGATTTATATAACAAAATTAGTAATATTATTTTTGCAATTGAATAGCTTATTTCCTTGCACAAAGTTACCCGAATATTGAAAATAGACATGCCTAGTCAGATGGATTTCACAAACACTTTCCACCAGATTTAGGCACAAGCGCCAACGGGGGCTTGGTTGAGTGGGTAAGGTTCAGACGCTTCGTGCACCACACCTAGATTCGAATCCCACTGTCTGCAGGAGTTCGTTGGTGGGCAAACTTAGGGGGTTTATCCCCCACATAGTTTGGCAGGTGTATACCTTCAGCTGGGAGGCTTGACAGCTAGCTCCCTACTCAGGGGTGTAATATAGTCATAAAAGCCTCTATTTTTGTTTCTCAAAAAAAAAAAAAAATCTCGGGGGTGTAATATAGTCATAAAAGCCTCTATTTTTGTTTCTCAAAAAAAAAAAAAAAAAAAAAATTAGGCACAAGCATTCATTTTTGGTCAAAACAATACTTGCCTACAGCTCCACATGTTCCCCATGAGAGAAAATTCACAGATGGTTTCATAAGTTACGTGTAAGATTGAAGGTAAATCTAATGAAAAAAAAAATCACTAAAATTGTCCAGAATAATAAACAACATATCACAAATACTCGCTATATTAGAATAATAAACAACACATCACTGTATATTTGACAAGACCAACATGACGTAGCTCTCACTCTCTCTCGCTCTCTCTAAAAAATAAAAATAAAAAGAAGTAGAAGAAGACCTGCACCAACTTGCAAATTTCTGGACCATCCTTCTGAACATAATTTTTCTCGTGATTTTGCTGATGTATCCAAGTTACAGAAGATGGTTTCTTTCGCACAAATTGTTAGATCGATGTCTGTAATTTTTTTTTTTTTTTTTTGCATTTCTGTATACTGAAGAAAAGTTCTACTAGTTGGTGCAGTCAAACCCATGGCAAATAGAAAGCCAGATTATCAGAACCAGCAGTAATAAGATTCCAAGAACAACCAACTTGATTTTCATGTTTTGATACCACATCTTCCGTTTAATTTGTGTTGAATGTTTTTTGTATCCTTCGGCCTGAAAATTGCAACAAAGAAAGTTTGTTCAGTACTCAGCATAGGGATAAAGCCACAAGAAAGTCCTGCTCAAATCCATTACCTCGCTACGTAGGTGTTCGGCCTTTTGAGAAATGTTAGTTAGGCGATCCCCTCTACCAATAGCCTGAAAAGCATACATATAAAGTCAAATAACATAAAACGCAACTTCCCTTGCTCGGTTCCTCTGTAATTTAAGTGACCTTCACATCATGCAATTTAAGCAAGCTAGGTTAACGCATGCGAGAGGATATAGCATGGAAAGAAAATACAATAATAGGAATCAAGCCTTTTGAGTTAACATTTGAGTCATCGAATTTGAAAGTTTCACTAAGCAAAACTTTCGTAGTATCAAAGGCAGTCATTTAATCAAGACCATGACATGACAAGTTTAATTTCGTAGAAATCTTAAATGAGTTGAAAAACAATCTCCTAACTTTTCTTATTTAATTTGCTGTGAGATAGAGTTGTTTTCCAAAAAAATTTAGTGGAAAACAATCTCTAAAAATAAGTCATACTTTTTATGTTGACTAAAGATAGTTTTCCTTTGACTTATATTTTCTGATGCTACCAAACACTAGAAAATACAGAAAACTATCTTTACACAAGGGTTTCAACTGAAACAGACAGAGAATTTGTAGAAAAGTCTAAGGTGATTCAATTACTCCACAAAACATCCACTCGACTTTAGACAACACAGTATGCCACCAGAACTGGGTTTTTTATTATTATTTTATTTTGTAGTCCAATTGTTACTATAAATGAGGGTGGAGGGATTTGATATTTGGTTCTCCTCACAAAGGAGACCAAGCAATGCCACTAAATTACGAGTCTCTCATCACTACCAGAACAGTCATTTTACTATAACAAAAGATCACACCCCAAACCAGGTACAAAATTTCCCCAGAAATTGTCCTTTTTTTACTAACAAAAGAATTTTACTGTCTTTATTAACGCCTAAAACCAGGAAAGTAAAGATACTCGATTCTAAAATTGCATTCTTTAGATGGATAGCTTCAATCTGTAAAGTTTCCTCCTGAGTACAATGAAGAGATAACCCATAGGGACATCTAAACCTCCTAGTCCTTTGGATTACATGGAAAGGGCAACATATTTCATTCTGAATCTAAACAGTTCCAGAACCCAACCCCCCACCCCCTCTCCCCTTTTTTCTCTATTCAAAAGAAAAAGAAAAAAAAAATACTGACATCACTTGTTAGAGCAATGCATATAAATAGAATCATGGATGCATATTGTCAAAACAGAATGCATACAACCCTGAAAACAGATTTGAGCACATGCACAGTATTGGGTAAAAGCATCCATATTTTACTCAACATCAATGGTTTACCTCGTCAATATTACCCATCATAATATTTTTAACTTCTACAACTTGAGCCTGCACTTTCAACAACTTCTCAGCATCGTCAGCAATATACTTCATGTGCTCTTTCATTATTGGTCTGAAAATTTAAACTCGTGTTACTTTTACCTCTTAATGTGATTTTTCTAGTCAAATCCATAGACAACAACAAATCATACTTAGGAGTCAGATTTTCATGAATGAACATACCCAAACTCCTTGTTAAGGCTTTTGGCCATAGCTGTATCTGCTTTACCACCACCATATCTTTTCTTAAAGTCTGCCTTCACCCGTTCCAAGAATGCAATAGGTATCTGCTTGCCAACAGATTCTTTGGCAACAACACAGTAAGCTGCAAATTCACACAGTAAGCCACAAATTTAATAATTTAAATTATATAATTTAGAATCAGGGGAGGGGGGTGGTAAAAAATTATTGAAGATAAGAGTATAGCTAGTTTGCATTTGCTCCTGTTAAGAACTGGAAATGATTGTTACATTCTCAACTATTATAACTTAGTAAACAACTCTGCTTAACTTCAATACACTTTGTGCATTAATGTGCTCATAGACAAGATACATTATTGATCATAATTCTTTCTGGCTTCTATCATATAAGAACTGCTTTAAGAATTAAACAAAACATCTGAAATACTGCCACAACTCCTTTGGCCACTTCACAGACATTCAAAAACCTTGAGGACGAAAGAATATTAGCAGTAAATCATAAAGCACAATACAGGATAGGCATATAGATCTGGTAATGGCTCATCCAGCACTGGATACAAACAAGGGCTATATAGTATAATATGTATCTGTGTCCAAAACAGAAACTGCTCTGATGTCGAATTATCTGCGACACATGGCCAAGAATATATACCATGAAAAAAGGGTTAACAATCTGAGTGACATCCAAAACTAAGGGGTCGTTTCGCCGTGATGTGCCCATTATGCGCCCTTGATGTGATGCGTATTATCTTAATGTCACATTAAGGTGTTTGGTTCATTTAATTTTTTCTAACATTACCATAATATAAGATTACAAAATATATCACATCACCTTCTTAAATGGAGTTGATCTTACATTAATTATGGTAAACACCTTAATGTGACAACATGGTAATGCGCATCACATCAATGGCACATCATGGGCACATCACAGATTCACGGCGAACCAAATGCCCTAGTAAGGGAAAAACAAGAAGTTTTTGTTTGGGGGCCAAATTATGATATTGATAGTTTGATGCACTGGTCAAAACAGACTTTTTCTTATAGTTAGGAAAAAAAAACTTAAAGCACATACAAACTTAAAGCACATACATACATACAGTGGTTCATTGAAGAAAAAAAGGAAACAAAGATCATTGTATCTCTCTTTCTCTAAGGCCATTAGTGTCATTTCAACTTTGAAACAATTATGAGAAGCCTCAATTATGACTAGTATCTGGTCTGACTAGGTCAATGTAGGCTATATAAACAATTATAAGAAGCCCTAGTTATAACTAGTGAAAGGATCCATTCACAAGTGCCAAAGGAACTGAATGCCCTCATGCCACAGGCGTTCTCCATGGTATATCTCCTCTAAACATAAATATAAAAAAAAAAAAAACCATTGTACAAGGAATTTCCCACCAGCCAAGCAAAGCTTAGGCTGTAATTTTTTGGTCAAGAAGTCAAAAATTAGAAGCTCAGCTAAGGTCTAAAAGTAAAGGTAGAATTATTTGTTATGTCATTTGTCTGGATTTACCCCCACATCATGATTATTCTCCTGCAAACTTTAACTATTTTCTTTTGATTGCTTTCATCATATAGACACCTCCATGCCCAGCAGCAAGTATCCATCAATTAACCAAACAAACCAAGGTCATACCTAGAGATCAACCCCATTAAACCTCAAAACCTTCTAAAAATGTTCATTGGCAGTTTTAAGTAGCACAATTCTCATGGAAATTTTGAATTCATGTTCATGACCACATGCACCTTAAACCTAAATTCCCATTAAGCATGTACTAAATTACAACTTTACAAGTCTATAACTCTAAAAATAGCATTTTTAAACTCAGGTACCATAAAACAAGTACTTGAACCCACTCAATGCTACAGAACACAACAAATTAACTTACCTTTAGCTGTTGCACACAGAATATCATATGCAAAAAAATAGATTCAAAGAAATCAAGAAAATAACCAAAACCCAGAAAACAAAACTCCATGTTTGATATGCAAAAAAAATTAAACTTTAACAAAAGAACTCAAAGAAAACAAGAAAATAAACAAAACCCAGAAAGCAAAGCTCCATGTGTGAGCGTTTTAGCTTCAAATTAAAGTAAAACCCCACACCAAATCAGCCATTTCAGACCAGATCCAACCACTTTCTCTCATAATTCAACTTCCAGCTCAAACAAAAAACCAGTACAAAACAGAGAGAAATAGTGGGAAAATGGAAGAATGATTAATTTACCATAGCCATCCTCGACGAGAAAGTTAAAAGTGTGGCCGTCACAGTTATAGATGAACTTGCTGTTTGAGGCAAGGACTTTTTGAAGGCACTGAGCTGCAATGGCTGGGAAGTTACCAGTGAACTCGGTGTACTCGGCAAGGATCACAGTGCCTCGGGACACGAAACTGTATATTAACGATTCCTGACTCATTGCGTGTGTCTGGCACTGAGTCAGCTTAGGACAAGGGCGATTGAGGTACAGAGAAAGTTGGTAGAGAGAACTAAACTTGTTCTGGTTTGTACGTTAGGAGCAATAGGAATTTGTAGTTGTAGGATGATAAATATTGGTCTGTTTCTTTGTTGGGAAGAAATATAATTGGCTTAGACTTGGGATTTATAATAAATTAATAATTATTCCTATAGGATTAGCCGATTAGGACATTTTCTTTACAAGGTAAAGATTATTCAACCGGATTGTCTATTTGTGACCATGTCTTAAAAAATACTATTTATAAAAACAAAAACAAAAAATACTAATACTATGTTCTAGAAATCAATTAGGGAATCATTCATATAAAAAAAAATTAACAAAAGATTTTTTTTTTTTTTTTTTTTTTTTTTTTTTTTTTTAAAAAAAAAAAAAAAAAAACCAGCCAACTAGGGAATCATAGGTTTTTTTTTCCTCCCCTTTTAAGGAAAGGGTTTAAACAGGTTTTGAGAAATTTTCTCAAACCCATTATTTAAATCTCAAGTTTATTAAATTAGATCTCTCAATTTATTAAATTATTAAAACAAGTCACATGATTCATTAAATAAGTTAATTGTGTAACCAAAGTTTAAAAGTACACATGAGTAATTTAATGAATTATTGGCACGTAATAGATTAAAGAAATTTTCTCCCAAACTAATTTGGAAGTAAATTCTGTCGTTTTTAATGATTATTTTAAATTAAACCTTTAAATTTAAGACTTCTACTACAAATAAAATCCTATACTTACATTAGGCTGTGTTTGTTTTGGTGGTAAATGATTTCAGGAAATCATTTACCACCTGACCTCACTGTTTGGAAGACAAGGAAAATAAAATTTTTCGAAAAATATGCTTCTGTTGACCGAAATTTACGCCTTTGACCCGGAAATGGTTTGAAGTGAAAATTTTCACTTCAAACCATTTCCGGGGTCACGCGCAAAAGAGAGAGCCAGAGAAAAAGAAAGAAGAGACCACGACCATCCGAGGAAGAAGAGACCAGAGTTCCACGCCGAGAAACCCAGAGCTCACCTCGCCGAGAAACACCATTCCACCACTCAACGGTGCGTCCGATCCACATCCAGACCGAGAAACCCAGAGCTCACCGTGCCTCCGATCCACATCCCAATCCGATCGCCACGCAAAGAGAGAGCCCAGATCGCCACGAACCCATCGTCGATCGCCACCCCAGTCGATCGTCGATTGTCGATCGCCAGTGCGACTCGCGAACCCACGACTCGAAAACCCAGAACCCATGACTCGCGAACCCACGACTCGTCGATCGGCGATGCGACTCGCGAACCCACGACTCGTTGATCGCCGATGCGACTCGCGAACCCAGAACCCACGATCTGACCGGATTTGATTTTTTTTTTCTTTGGTTTTGTATCTATTTTGATCGCCGGAGTTTGCTGTGATCTTAAAATTTTTTGTAATAAATTTTGATCGCCGGAGTATGATGTGATTTTGAAATTTTTTGTAATAAAATTTGATTGGATGCTGAGAAAAATGCTGAGAAAATGTGAAAAATGTGTAGGAAAATAGCATTTTCAGAACAAAACCAAACACATGAAAATATTTTCCACAACAATTTTCATTATACAACCAAACACTTAAAAATATTTTCCTTTTCCGGAAAATAATATTTCCGAAAAATAGACTATTTTCCGGAAAATATTTTAAAGAACCAAACACAGCCTTAGTTTCAAATCGTATCAATTTAAACCTCAATCAAATTTGAAAAATCAAGCCTAAAATACTCCTATTGTATATTAATACAAAGTTAAAAGTTTGGAGTTTGATTAACACTAAAAAAGCTATAACGTTTACTTTGTAATAAGGTTAAATTTGAAACTTTTGATATTGGACTTTATCTTTGGATTTTGCTAATAGATACCCTAAGGGCATTCATTTAGAAAATACTTTTCAGAAATTTTTATGAAAAAGGAAAAAAGTAACTGATTTTTTTAATATTTTTATATTCCTCATAAAAATGGTATCAAAACTTCTTAAAATTGTTAATTAACAAATGCCCTAAGTGCACCCATTAATCAGACTCTTAATTTTAAACTATTCAATAAATGGAAAATTTTTGCTCCAAACATTATGTGCATTGTACATGACAGGGATATATGTCATTTTCTTATTGGGGATTGAAGTCTAAGGCTCTTAACATGTTTATAACCAAACTTTGTACTTCATAAATTATAGAGTTTAAAAGGTAATTAATTTTTTTTTTTTTTAACTTCACAAAGACACAAACTTCATATAGTTTTTGTCAAAAACCTTGTAAGTCAATGGTGTTTTCCAATCTTTCTCGTAAGGAGAATTTAAATTTGAATCCTTCCATTGCTACTTGTATCATGTATTATAATAAAAAATAATAATAATCATCAAATAACAATTCCTATGGCACTTAGGTTAATTGTTTTGGCTTAAAATGAGAGTTTATTCACCACCAATTTATAAGGAAAAAATACTAATAACGATTCCTATGACACTTAGGTGTGTGTAAAAATATATATATATTATTTTTAAACAATTTTTTTGGGATACAACTAAACTTTTGCATAACTGATTTTTTAAATAAAATAAATTAATCTAAATACATTCTTAATTATAAGAACAACTTTCAATACAATTATTTTAATTATAAACGTAACAAATCTGAAAACGATCAGTTATCTAATTATCCGTTTTGATATATATTTTTTCAAAATTTCATGTATCCTTTGAGCTCCACAAGCAGGGAAATTGGGGAAAAAATATATGAATATGTGAACAATCAAATTTAAAAAATTGGGTAAAATGCCAAGTCTATTAAATATTATACGATTATGTCTTTGTGCTTAGTTGTTTGTTTGACACAACATTTGTTAAAAAAAAAAAAAATCACATAGCTTTTCAGAATTGTTATATTTTCCAAAAAAAAAAATGATTGATTGTAATATATTTTGTAAACTTCCAACATTACCTAAAAAAAGGAAATTATAACTGATAGAAATGAAAATTATATGAAGTGTTGAGTGAAAGTTATATGTATATTATTGTTCTGTTGTGTTGAGTATATAGATGAAACAAGATTGAGGTCCTAACAAACTTAGGTGTACTGACGTACGTGTTTCACAAAGTATATACATTTATAAGTAGGAGTAGACAACCTACCCATTACATATTGGTTAATCAATAAAACTTAATTATAATTTATAACTCTTGTTAGAACTTTTATTTTTTTAATCTATGAGAGAAAAAAAATAATTCCAAAAAACAATTGAATCCAAATGGATATGCTCATTTTATTGGGAAAGATAGGAAATTGTGGTTTGGAGTACTTAAAAGGGCATTTCGGCAAAAGATTATAGGGGTTCCATGAGTATCCCTATATATGTGTTTGAAATGCTTCCAAGTCCATACGAGTACATGTAATACACGAAAAAAATAAAAATAAAAATAAAACATAATATGTGACTGGCCTTTAATTTTTTTTTTTTTTAAAGGAAAAACAAGTGAAAATCTGAATGATAAAATTTTCAAAACTAAATGGTCACGCAACATTCTCGCCATGATTAAGGATAAATAAGAAAGGAAATTAAGTAATTAGGGTGGAGGGACCGGACTGATATAGTTTGCGGCGCTCTAGGGAAAGAGGAGGAACTATAAGAGAGCAACGGGAAAGCATAAATAAATAAATTTGGGTTTGAGGGTTGTGGGGTGTGTGCTTAATACTACCTGCTAAGCTCTATATTGGGCATATACTAGATAAATCTGAACTTTATAAACAATTGCAAATAACCTCATTTGTGACTAGATCAATTATTTTGGGCATAAAATAATGTACATATAATTGGACATAAAAAGGGAACACAAAGCTTGGCCAAAGAGTGAGAGGAAAAAAAAAAACAAGCAAAATAAAAACACTCTATAATACCACATAGCAAAACTTCAATGTTCAAATTCCAAAAAACTTCAATGTTCATCAACAAAAAAGAGGCCAATGCACTTTCTCCCTAATTTAGCAAGCCCCAAAGTGATTTTTATTCACTTTGCAATACTCTCCAAGTGCCAATTTTCTCTCTCTTATCAATCTCTTCAAATCTTCCATCTTCCTCATTTCTCTTATAGTTTCTCACTACAAGTAATTTGGTATATATTTAATTCTTGTATTTTCTTTCTACTGTACATCACCATTATGGATTGTGCATTTATTTCAACAAAGAGGGACTAATGGATGGTTCCTTTTTTCATCAATGTATGCAACTATGATGAGTTTCTCTCCCTTTCTATTTTACCCTCCTCTTTGTTGTTAAATATTTTTAAATGATAATGCTAAATACGTTTATTGGCTTGGATTTTTTTTTGCTGAATATAAAGAATAGAAGTTAATTGTTAATGCTAAAGTGCTTATAAGGTAAGGGTGGGAGGCGCCTCTTCCCGATGTGGGATTGAACAAATTCATGAGGGTGGCATCGGCTCCTCAACCCATTCCCAAAGCAAACAATACCTGATTGGGGAAATATTCGTTCCTCCCACACTAAATAAAGAATGTGTTTTTTTTTTTCGTAATTGACACACACTATGGTACACTCTTCCTTAGGCCAAGTGCCTATAAGGCAATGGTGGGAGGTGTCTCTTCCCGATGTGGAATTGAACAAATTCGTGAGGGTGGCATCAACTCCTTGGCCCATTCCCAAAACGAACAATACCTGATTGGGGAAAAATTCGTTCCTCCTACACTAAATAAAGAATGTGTTTTTTTTTTTTTTTTTTTTCGTAATTGTTAAAGAGTTTGCAAAATAAAGAATAGAAGTTAAATAATTATATAATTTAGTATTATATTATTCATCTTTTATTTGTTTTTTTCTTGTAATATAATATAAAATAAAATTATATTTTACCTTTATTTAGTATTCTTCTTATTTTTGGGAGAAATGCTCAGAAAGAAATAGAGGAAACATTCTCTCCCAGCCAATGCCATAGTGCCATTCCATTTTTTTTTTCTTACTAAGTTTCAAAATGACAAAAATCTCTTTTCAGTTCCAAGCAAACTTTAAAAATCCTCCGCAAGTCCACAACACAAGTCCGTAGATAATTCTGCTTGATGAAACTTCCAAAGTCCACACGCTACAAAGAAAACATCAACCTTGTCAATTGGTGTATTTAAAAAAATAAATAATTAATTAAAAAAGAGTAATTTACACTAACCTTCTTCCTTGAAATTTCACAAAATAAGTAAATAACACTTTCCCTAAACAATTCAAAATGGCACTCCCACCTTGGAGGTTTATATATATATATATATATATATTAGTTGTTGTTGGTTTTATAAATGTACTAAATAAAGTCTTATTTAGTACATTTATAAAACCAACAACAACTAATATATATATATATATATTACTCTTGCATCATTACTCTCCTAATAGAACATTTCATTAAATGGGAGCGCCTGTTGTGAGAGAAGCTGAACTTATCTGTTGTATTTATGAAATTTCAAGGTGAGAGTGTCATTAGAAACGTTTGGATGAGCGATATTAATGAAACTTTAAGGTGTAAAAAAAATAAAAAAATAAAAAAAATATATGGGGATTGATTGCAACTTCAAGTCCGTAAATCAATCTCTACGCGGTACCACCTTTTTTACGGAAATTCGAATCTTCTTAATGGAAAGATGGGCATGCGTGTCCAAATTGCATACTTCCACATATTGGGATTCTACGCGGGGTTTAATTAATCAACCTTATATTATATAAAGATATAGCAGAGAAAAATAATAGTAAATGAATCCAAGTGGAATTATTATACTGTATTAATTAAACGAGTAATTATTTTGAAGAAATTTTTTTAATTCAATCCTTCAAAGGAGCGTCCATTTGCCAACATCAGGTGCTCATTAGATTAATGTGGAAACATTAAAAGATTATTAATGGACACAATATATTGAATGGGTCAAAAGTAGCCGGGACTGCAGCGTGGTGTCTCCTTCATGCCAATTAAAAACAAAACAAAAGTCTCCTTTATGCCTTTTACTTTCCTTCTTTTTTTTTTTCTTTTTTTTTGGAGCAAAATTTTCTATTCTGTTTAGTAATATTAAAGGATTTTTATTTATTTTGGTGACTAACGAAGAAAACAACACGTATTTGAATTTTTTAGAGTTTTTAGGATAACTCAATACATTTCAAAAGTTTCTCCCAAAAAAAAAAAAAAATACGTTTCAAAATGTATAGATGAGATTTTGTCTTAACATCATCATTTAACCAAACATTGACTAACATTATTTTATTTTATTTAAATTATTAATTACACGACAAAATTTAACTTACTTATTTCAAACAAAATTTTAAAAAGTTAAAAAAAAAATTTGGGAACTTGCCTAAAAAATTTAAAGAAACATACCAATTTTGTATTTCTTTTTCTTTTCAGAAGACACGCTTCTAATGGGCCAAAAGCCTTATAGCTAAATTAACATCTCTTCATGCACAAAGTACTTGGGGATTTAGGGGAGAAAGAATTTGAGTTGCAAAATTAGCAGCATAACAATGGTACATAGGTATATATGTGGCAATAATTAATACATCTAACACAAAAAAAAAATATATATATATATATACATAATTAAATTTTGATTATGGTAGTAGTAGGTTAATGGACATAATAGTAACCCGCTCTTTAAAGTCCTGAACTAAAGCTCAAGAGATGAAATTAAATTTTTAGTAATTAATTAGAATATATCTAAAAGTCAACGATGCAAATTAGAGTTATCACCAAATCAATCCCCAAAATAGCATTGTCACTATCTAGAACCTGTTAACAACACATTCCACCCCTTTATAGGTGAGCTCTAATTTGGGGATAATTATTGGGTACTCTTGGAGTACCATAAATGCGTATTACCCCCTCTCACATAACTGTGGGTCTCACTAATTAAATTTATAATGGGACCCACAATTCATGTGAGAGGAAGAAGTACACATTTATGATACTCCTAGAATATTCAATAATTTTCCCTAATTTGAAGTCCACGACAGTCAAAATCCCTTATTTCACTCGGGGGAAAAAATGGTAACAAACTTCTAATTGTGTTGTGTATGAGATGAGTGATTAATAGATAGCCTTAACCACAAAGTGATTGTAAAACTCCCTTAAAAGTTAAAACCTTTAAATTATTAAAATAAACCCTACAATATTAGAACTAATAGAAATACTCCTAAATATGCTATAGACCAAATTGCCATTAAATCCTCCAAAATGCCCATTAAAACCTTGATATAACTAAAATTCTCTTGAAATCTCTAAAATGATAAAAATAAAAGTTTTTTTATTTTATTTTTATAAACGATAAAAATAGAAGTTACCCCCAAGAAAACTATAAAAATGCCTAATATTCAGAATAACCTTCTTATACTGTTTTTCATGGTTAGCAACCACACCAACATAATTTTTGCATTTATAGTTGGAAATAACAAAATAGCTAAGAATTTGCTACTTAGAGCATTCACACTGGGAATGGCATATGTCATATGTAGAGAAAATTTAGCATAAAAACCCAAATTCCCCCTCCCCCCCCCCCCACACACACATCCAGACTTGTAAAAACCAACTATTGCAAAAAAAAAATTTGCAATAGTGCTTCTAATATATATATATATATATTTATTAACTTACTTTTTCAATTCCTCTCTCTTTGAATTTTTGAGTTTTTTTTTATTTGAATTTTAGGATATATTATTTTATTATGTAAAAATATTATTTTAATGTATTATATTGTAAAATAAAAATTGAAATGCTGAGAATATTATAAAATTATATAATATAATTGATAAAGTAATTTTTTTAAATGGTAAAATATGATGATATGAAATTTTGAGATGCAATGATTTTAGAATGTCAGTCTTCAAGAAAAAAAAAAAAAGTGTGTAGTTGTTAGGAAGATAGTTAAGCTGCGTTGACCTTGATCAGTTGTCAATTCATCAAGACATGCATACAGTTAGTATAAACATAACACAAAGGTCAAAGGGACAGATTGAAAAGATGCCCAAAAAAAAGTACAATCCAACGAAATTAGGTGGTATATGAAAGCTTCAAATCATTATGTACAAACAAGGTTCAGTCTGCCTCCCAGCCATAATGAACAGTTAAAGAAGCACTTAAGCATTCATATCAGTGGTGTATAGTCTTCTAAAATATATATAAAAAAAAAAATTCATTTTATATATTTTAGCCAAAAAAATACTCATATCAATCAGTGTAAAATTGTGTATTTATACACAATTACTACAATAACAATGCATATATGAACATTTACTGTAACTCGTGTATTTGATATTTTATTATTTTTTCTCTCTCTTATCTTTGACTCTCATCTCAACTCTCTCTTTCTCATTTCATCACAGCTCTCTGTTTCTCTCATCTCAACTCTGCTCACAGCTTTCTCTTTCTCTTATCTCAACTCTGCACTGCAAAGCCGATCAGCCTCTCCGATCTAACAATCTGATTAGCCTCTTCGATCATCTCAACTTGCTGTTGAACTCATCGGAAGCATAGCGCGCACATGAAAATGACCGGCTTACTTGGCGGACCATGATCCGGCAATCCAAGGCCTTAACAATTCCAGATCCAACGAGTTATAGCTGGAGCTCCGCTACCTTCTTGCCGTTCGAACCTATGGCTTTTGGGTTTTGATCGGATCTATGGCTTTTGGGTTTTGATCCATTTTTTATTATTTGTTTGATTAGTGGGTTTTGGGATTTCATATGGCTGGGTTGAATGGGTTGATGGTGGTGGTTGCTTGATGATGGTGGCTATGTGGTTGTTCTATTTGATCGTTGATGGTGGCTGGGTGTGGGTTATTTTGGGTTTGTGTTGGGTCTGTGAGAGGGTTCCAGAGAGGAGAGGGAAGGAAATAATAAAAATGTAAAAAGAATGAATATTCTATTGAATAAATGTGTAGAATAGATAAACTAATGTAGGTGTTTTGTAAAAATAAATGTGTAAAATAGAAAAAGAAAGTTTTTTTCTTGCAAAATAGACAGAAAATTTGCACGAATTGATGCAGTTGCCCTAACAGTTTAAGAACAGCTCAACAAATCTATCAACATATAGGCAAAGAAAAGAACAAATACACATAAGAGATGTATAATTTTTGGAATTGATAATCGCAATCCACATATTTGCTGCTTCTTAAAATATATATATATATATATATATATATATAAAAAGCACTCCATATCATGATGCCCATTGTTATAAATGACTTTTCATAGTGAAGATACAACAGTGCACTAGAATTAAATGCCATATTGGGCCTTTTGTATGCATATTAGTTATTCATAAACCACATGCTTATGACTCCAAAGTAGGATAAACAATTTTTTTTTTGGTAATTATAGGTTTTACTAAAAGATGCAACTGAGTTATTTATTAGAACCAGGCTTTGAATTTTGAAAGCTTTGAAAGCATTCATTTCTATCCACTAACACTGCCTAGTAATAACAAACACATTAACTCACTAACCTTTAATTCTTCTTAACAGAAAAGAAAGCATACAAATGGAATTATTGTTTCAAGAAGAGCATAAACCCAGTGCTATCAATATTTGTTTAAACAATATGAGACATTCTTGAGGGATTAATGAAACCAAATCAAATGATACAGCTAAGTATACTTCTAAAGTAAAGCAAACCAATTAACAATCAATTAAGCTTTAAACTAGTAATTTGGAAATTTCATTGCAGAAGTGGGGAAATGATTTACGAAAAATTAAATCATAGAAAAGAAAATTCTTCAATGAATTGGCACATAGAAATTTAGCATTGGATTTTTGTTATAATTATTTTGCATTATATAAATAAAAACATGAAAAGTGAACATTTTAATAAATAAAAAAGAAAGAAGAACTAACCGAGTGATGCTGATATAGAGGGCAAATATGGGCAGGAGGCTTTTAGGTTCAAAATTCTAGGCCTAGGTGGGCTCAAAGAGTTTCGTTTTAAAGCCCAATTTCGTTGTCAAAACTCAAAAGTACGTGAAAGCGAAAAGTTCCCTTCTTTTTTCTTTGAACCAAAAACAATAATGCTATAAATTAACACAACATTTTCCGTAACAAATTTCATTGTTGCTGAAGTCTTAATTTAAATGTGAGTGGTGAACCTCACTGGACATAATTGACATTTAAAATTAAGGGCTTACCACCTCTTTTTTTTCCACTAGTTTTATAATGAACCACTTCAACAATGGTAAAATTTGTTGTAAAAAAAATTATATATAAACATTACTGAATGAAAAAGGTTGAGGGGTCAGATCATTAGTATCAACCCCAACTAATATGTTAGGAAGGGAGCTACCTGCTACAAATGCTTCCTCAAGTGAGTTAAACCATAACCTAATCTTTAATCCTATTCAAAGCAGTGGTGGCTCCAGGATTTTCTTTTAGGAGGATCAATAGTGCCTTGAGCTAGGATTTGTTGTGGGGAGTAAAAGATAAAATGATTTATTTTTTTTGGTATATACAATTGTCATATTACATATAATAATCTAACATAGTATTTGAAATAGTATACAATACAACTATCTTGTAAAATAGTCTAAAAAATTATTAATAGTTTAAAGATCGGTAAGAAAACAACGATAGAATGCATATAAATAAATAACTAATCATAATATTTGTCAAATTAATAATAATTTATTATAATCATATGCAATATCAGTTAAATAAAAATATATGATAAAGAAGAATAGTAACACACCTAAGAGTTGGTCTGAGAGTAAACGTTAAACTAAGGAAAATAAATAGTAACTTTTATAAAATTTTGCTTTTAAAGTGTATGAATTTTTAATCACACGTGTGGTCATTCTCTTGAAATTGGAGCAAACACTAAAAGACTTTTGAACTAAAAAAAATTGTAGAACACTTACCAAACTACTTGATTAGATAGAAAGAGATATAGAAGGGAGAAAGAGAGTACAAGAAAAGAATCATAGATGGAAATACAGATCAGTTAGTTGTACAAGTGGTGTAATTTTTTGTTGATGAAGAAGAAAAGTGTAGAAAAAAACAGTTTCATTCTACCATCAATAGTAAAGTAAGCCAGAGTCCAAAGAGAATGTTTATTTATTTTTTAACAAATGAGCAATTTTAATAGTAGTGCTATTGACAAAACACGCAATAAAATTTAGATGGCAAGTTGTTAAAGGTATGTAAAAAAGTGATGTTAGTTAAGGGTTTAGATAAAAAGTCAATTACAACTTGTCACTTAACCTTTATTGTAAAAATATTGTGAAAATATTATGAAAATAGCACTAATATGATCTGTGCGGCGTCCGAACTGTTGGGCCTACTCAGCCCCTAGTCTCCGCTCCAAAACACGCGGTCATTGGGCCCAATCCTCATTCACCCTACGGCCCAACCCTCGCTATCACAGCTCGGGGGTGCCGGGCTACACTGCTAAGTTATGATCGGCATATTTTTTACCGAGCATGTTCGGAGGTGTCATTAAACGGCGCATCAACTTTGTTCGGCTCAAAGAAAGCCCTCCAAGCGCCACTACCTAGCTCTAACCTGAAGTGGGCACCAAGTCCCAAAGCCACCCAGGCCGAGACTCACACTTACCATCCCCCTAATTGGACCCTCCGTAGCACTAAGCACACACTAACTCTGCCGAGCTGCCGACGAAGGTGGGAACCAAGTCCCAAAGCCACCCATACCTAACCTCCCACTTAGAGAAAATCCTACTGGACCCTCTGTTGCACAAACATGAGAGCATTGATAACCTACGCCTGAGCTGAGCACTATAAATAAGAGGGAAGGATAAGAAAGGGGGGTTGGTCACGAAAGGAGAGGAAAGAGAACAGGGATAATAGAGAAGAAAAACAGAGAATCCGAGAGGAGTTGGAGGAAAGATTGTTTTGCCGAGAAGGAGAAAAGTGATCTCATTGGGTCCTTAGTTGTAGAACTACCCATAGTAGGAAATTCAGCCCAACAAACAAATAAGTTGTGAGCCCAAGTGGGGCTGAGCCCATTGGCCTCATTTGCGACACGCACATGATCATATTTCAAGTTTAATTCAATTGGGTTTAAACAAAAATTAGGGTTAAGGTGTTCAAAATTTTATTTTAAGGGTCAAAACAAAATAAATAAATAAATAAATAATTTTATATATAATTTTTTTTTTTTGGGCCAAGCCAGGGGTTCATTTGAACCCCCTGGCCTAGCTGTAGAGCCGCCCCTGATTCAAAGTGCCAATAGTGCATGTCTTGAATTCGAACCTTTAGAATCACATTGGTGGTCCCCAAGGTTTGATATCAAGACTTCATACAAGACCTTAAGCACTAGCCATGAATTTGAGTGATGGAAAAGAAAATTCCATAATTGTACACACACCCACAAAATAAAAATAAAAATAAAAATAAAAATAAAATCTCTTTGGAAAGGGATGATTCATAAGCATCGCAAAAAATAATAGTTGATGGTTACTCCTAAACGACAACCATATACAATCCACCTCAAAATGAGCATTTTCAATTTCAATGATTGTAACAAGATAGAAGTGAGTTTCGATTAACTTGACTATGAAAATTCATGTGATAAAGTTTGTTATCATGATAAGAAAGATTTAACATCTATCTACATAAGAGGGGGAAATTTTAATGGATCTAACTCATTATTAATGAAATATTAAAAACAACATATTTTCATATGATAAATAATAATATTATTTTGCATTGACAAAGTTGAGTGGTTCTTTTTCAACCCATTTGGTAAATATTGAATAAGTAGACTATAGATTAATTTTTACNTAAACGACAACCATATACAATCCACCTTAAAATGAGCATTTTCAATTTCAATGATTGTAACAAGATAGAAGTGAGTTTCGATTAACTTGACTATGAAAATTCATGTGATAAAGTTTGTTATCATGATAAGAAAGATTTAACATCTATCTACATAAGAGGGGGGAAATTTTAATGGATCTAACTCATTATTAATGAAATATTAAAAACAACATATTTTCATATGATAAATAATAATATTATTTTGCATTGACAAAGTTGAGTGGTTCTTTTTCAACCCATTTGGTAAATATTGAATAAGTAGACTATAGATTAACTTTTTACATTTTATAATATGGTCTAATTTACTTATAAATAAAAATCTCACATATTGCATTAGATTCTTGCACATAACATATATGTTTAAAAAAAAAAAAAAAAAAGGAGTAGTATAGGTAAAAAAAATGCAATAAAATTCAAACCCTTTTATAATACTTTTAATATTTCTTAGGAAATACATATAAAAAAAAAAAAGATACTTTAGCTGTCTAACGACTAATGTTTATAAATTTAAAAATAAATGAAAAAATTTGTGCTACGCACAGGACAATAACTTTTTTTTTTTTTTTTAATACAAGATAGAAATTTTATTCTAACCTAATCTAAGTGTATATGGAGACTTGAACCCCAGCCCTTGCCCCCCACACCCCACAAGCACTTATACTTGTGGAGTGACCAATGCACGAGACAATAACTAGTATATGTAAAAGTTTAAGTGTAGCATTTATTGTTGCCAAGTTCTTATTGAGCCGCATCAACCTAGCATTTAGGTCTATTTGGTCTACCTCGGTCCATTCAATTCACTTTGGTTCTATTCGATCCACTTTAGTCATATTTGGTCCACTCAGTCCTATTCGGTCCATTCTATCCACTCTGGTCCTATTCAGCCCAATTTGGTCCTATTCACCCCACTTTGGTCATATTCGGTCCACATTGGTCTTACTTAGTCCAATTTGCTACTACTCATCCACTTTGGTCGTATTCGGTCCATTTTTTCCACTTTGGTCTTATTCGGTCCTATTGGTGACTTTAGTCGTATTTAGTCCACTTTGATCCTATTTGGTATGCTTTGGTCTTATTCAATCATATTCACTCCACTTTAGTCCTATTCGGTCCATTATGCTCTATTCAATCGACTTCGGTCATATTAGGTCCATTCTGCCTACTTTGGTCTTATTTGGTCATATTTAATCCACTTCGGTCCAATTTGGTCATACTTGGTCCTATTCGGTCCATTTAGAGTTACTCGGTCAACATCGATCCTATTCGGTCATCCTATCCTCTTTGGTCTTATTAGGTCATTCGATTCTATTCGGCCCACTTTGACCCATTTGGTCCACGTCAGTCCATTTTCATGCACTTACATAATGGGAAATAATATGTTTAGGTTGAGAGCACATGTTCTAAATCCAAATTTATTAAAAAATATATATATAGATCTTAAACTCGTAATATCTAAAATTTTCAGCGTGGCATTATTGTTGTTACACCCTTGTTGAGCCACGTTAGCGTAGCATTTCGGTTATACTAAATTTAAGTAAAAGTCTTTCTAAATATGAAGACTATGGATATACAAATGTAATCTTTAGGGCAATTACTCATTTGTTTTAACATCATTACTTTAAAATGAATTACATGAGATTAATAATACCTTCAAGCAATATAAATATATATATATATATATATAATTTTTATTTAACTATCTAGTGCAATGCTCAGGACAATGACTAGTTGTAGGGGCCAGATTTGAGCACTTTACCCTGAGGACAAGTGGACTCAAGCCCAACAAGCACAATACAATAAATTTATAGAGAGTGAATTGAAGAATTGGGCTTTAAAGAGTGTAACAACAACTGAAGATGATTTAAGGAATGAATAAGTAAAACAAGTATGGATTTAAGCCAGTAATTCAGTCCTCGGCACTAGTCCGAGGAGCTTCTACTTTATTATTTCTTGATTGATAGTGACAATGGTTACAAAGCTAGCTCAGGTTGCTACAACGTTTCTCTCCTCAAAATTACGATCCCCTTTCTCAGAGCTCCTTCCTCCTTATGTACTACTTTTCTCCCTCATCTCCACCATACACGTGCATGTCAGATCTACTGTTGCTGATCTTTGTCACATCAACCTTCCTCCCAAAGCTCTTAGGTAGTAGCTGTAAGTCTAAAAAACCACTGCTCAAGTATCACTTCCACATTTAATGCGGCCAAAGTGTTAGTTGTGGAGCATTTAATGTGGAGGCTGTGACTTTTTCTAGGATTGCTCTGCTGCCATGCTCCATAGTGCTTGCTTGCTGTACTTATATTTTTCCCTAGGGTACTTTGGAAGGTTATTTTTGTCAGTAAATCTCTTTATATCGTCTTTGGCCTTGCTAGCCGAGGACAAAATTGCCCTCGACATAGTTTCTTGGGCTGCCATGATTTCCATTGCCTTCTTCATATGCGATATGGGTCTCATCATGGGCTTTGGGCCCAATACAAAAGGTGGATGCATATCATTGGGCTTTATGACGTCACAATAGCCCCTCAAAATTCTATTGTCTGGCACCTCGGACAGAAAGGAGGATTTTGATCTCCTTGGGCATACCTTTGGCTTATCACGTCTTGTCCTTTGCCAGCATTAATGTCTTTTTAACTGCCCAAGGCATGCTTTTGACGCTTCGGCGCTTGTAGCATGCTTTCATTAAATTTTGGTGGCTGGTTGCTCCCCACATTCTATGGTGCGATGGCGATCCAACGGTGGAGATTTATTTTCCACTCATAAGTGAGAAGACTCCAGCTGCTATTTTGATTTGGGTATAAATACCCATTTAAATCAATTCGCCCAAATTACCTTTGCATTCAAGAGCTCTTGGGCACATACATTGAATTTACCAACACTTCTCACCTCACTCGTGCCCCTTCAAAAGCCTGTCCGATGATACTTTCCTCATTCTTGTAAGTTTTTTCCAAACTTTTCAAGCTTCCTTTACTCTCCTTTCTTTATGTCTTTCTTCCTTCGCCCATTTTTTCAACTTTCTTTAGCTTCTCTGATCTTTTCTCGAGGATGGATAGATTTAAGGGTTTGGTGGAGTCTGAGGAAGGGATGGAGAAGTTTAAGGTTGACTATAAGATCCCACCCAATATGGGCCTAAGATATTGTAAGGAGGGCGAGTGGCATTTTCGAAGGTAGGAGGGTGAGGTGGCAATCCCCATGATCACCTTCATCAAAGGTGGTGTGAGAGTCCCAATGGGGCTGGTGATGAGGAATTACCTTAGGTTTGTCTGGCTAGCTCCTACTCAATGCGCCCCAAATGTCTTCAGAATATTGGGGTGTGTGGACGCCTTAAACAAGAAAATAGGACTGCGATTAACCCATCATGATGTGAATTGGGTCTACAACCTTCACCAACTGAAGGGGAAGGGATATTACCTGAAAACAAGGTAGCCTGAAATTAGGCTTATTCAGTGCCTTCCTGAGTCTAGCAAAGGGCTAAACAAAGACTTTCTGATCATGTCCGGGGAGTGGCATGATGGCGTCCCTTGCCCAATGGAAGAGGGGCGACCAGGTGGGGCTCTTGGGGTAGGAGTAGGATTTGTTTAATTGCCTTGTCATGATCTGCGTTGTTAGGTTGCTAAGCTTTTACTTTTCATGGCACTACAGACAAACGCGCCCTTAAACCAAACTTCAGTTTGGTTAATAGGGAGAGCTTGGACTATATTCTCAACGCTGAGGTGTTTGTGAATGAAGACGATGGTCAACTTAGGGTGGCTCACCTGATATTGGGATATACGCCAATCTCCCGCGCCTTTCAAGTGCCCAAAGTGGGTCATTAAGGCTCGCGATCCACGTCTTCATAGGATTAGCGTCACGGTTGAGGGTTTCCTGCTCCCTGAGGGTGCTTTGATTCCGGAGGGCATTCGTTTGGCTGTTCTTCTTCCTCCCATCCCAAGGTAAGCGAAGAGGAAGGAAAATCAGAGAAAGAAGAAGACATTGTTGAGTTAGTTTCGTCCAAGGACGAATTTGAGGTATTCAACCGAGTTCAATCACCTAAGGACCCTTCTAGTGATCTCGGCCATCCAAACTACGCCAAAGCAGGCTTCCCCTCGGCAGATACTCTTTTAGAGGAAGACAGGGGTATCCAAAGGAAACAATAGATGAGCTTGCTAGACTTGATAGAGTCTCAGCCTAGGAAGGAGATGCAAGGGAGACCTTCTCAGAAGAAACCCCCTTCCCCTTCAAAAAGCAAGCTCCCTCCTGCTCCATCAAAGTTTCCTCGTCCTCCTCCTCCTCCCAAGCCAACCCTACCGCCGAGGCCCAAGCCTTCCGGCCCTAAGCAAAAAAAGACTCAAAGGGAAAAAAGGTAATGGAGGTAGAGAGATCTTGCCCCACGCTGGAAGAGGAGGCCCAGCGGGCAGCCAAACAACAAAAGGTTGGGCCTAGGGGACCTGAGAGGAGGATTGATCCTCTACCTGAGCCACAGGCTTGGCTCCCAACCCCAATGCTCGAAGGGGCCCCTTTGATGGACACTGCTTCCATTAGGGACTTCTAGGGAGGCATCGGCAACCAGGTGGTCGATGCTCTGGAGAGAGCCCTGCTACTGCCTTCGAACATGGCTGAGCTACGGTCATTTAGGAGGTAAGAGGTCTTCCTCAGCCTAAAGAGGTACTTAGGCATGGTAAGTTTTCCAACTTACTTAGTTTAGTCAGTTAACCCCCCCCCCCCTTTTGTTCTCTGTTTATCTCACACTTGTTCTCTTTTTCAAGCAGTTTAAGCTACATTCAAAGTTGAGGAGATGGCCAACAGCTGCAGTAGGCAGTTAGATGATTAAAAGAAGAGGCGTGTTGCTGCTGTTGAAGCCTTCAACATTACTGATCAGTCTGCCCAGGACTTAAGAAATAAGCTTAAGGAAGAGGAGAAGGCAAGGAGGAGCGCAGATTCGACTTTAGAGGGGGCACAAAAATAGGCCGAAGACCAAAGACTACTCCTTCGCAAGGCTGAGGACCAATTGGCTGCTACTAGAGGGCAAATTGAGTCTTTGAAGAAGAAATTAGAAAGCGCGGAAAAAGCCAAAGATAATATGAAGAAAGCCAAGAACAAGGTAGTGAAGGCTCGGGCGAAGGCGGAGAAAGCTAGGAAGCTAGTAGAGGAGACCAAACAGAGGCCGAGCAGGAGACTTATGAGATGGGGGTGGCTGAGACTGAGACCAATCTCAGGGCTCAAGTTCCCGGGGTATGCATGCTCTACTGCCCAAGTTTGGGTCAAATCCCTCAACCAAGCTAGGGTTGAGGCTTCATCTGAGCTTAAGAGGGCCAAGAGCATGTATTACCCCTCTACCATACAAGAGTCTGCTCCTGCCAGCTCCGAAGTTGATACTGCCTCCAAAGCGGTAGATGCAGGTCAAGTCAGTGCTTCCAATGATCCTACTCCCACTGACAAGCCAGTAAAGGAGGCTGGGCATCCTGGGGTGTTAGAGAAGGAAAAAATAAGTAACCAGGAAGTACCCCAGGGTGTGATAAAGCCTCCAGTTGATCCTCAAGCCCCTCCCATCGAGAAGGAGTTAGTCTTGGCTTCCCCTGCTGTGCCCCCTAATGCTGCTCCTCTAGGCCAGGGCTCTGAAGCCTCTGATACAACCTCTTAGCAGCCTTCCAAGGATAAGCTAACCATAAAGCTGAAGAAGTAGGCCGTCTGTTTTTTTTTTTTTTTTTT